>NC_090649.1:498442960-498467558 GCF_040937935.1 Hyperolius riggenbachi
CACCTTAATATCTAGTTATATAGCTTGCAGTCACTGCTATGTATCCCCTTTTCTTATTTCTTTCTGCTTAATACACAATTAGGAATGACAGCTGAATGAATTGTGCGCCCCCTCCTACACTGCGCCCTGAGGCTGGAGCCTCTCCAGCCTATGCCTCGGCCCGGCCCTGACTCCAAGATACAGACAAGTGGGGAACGCTTGCTAATCGGTTGCCTCACACCAGACAACAGCAAGTGTTCCTTCCAGACAAAACAGACAGAAGGAGTAACCAGTAGTAACCGCAGCTAAGGTTATACTCCAAGATACAGACAAGAGGGGAACGCTTGCTAATCGGTTGCCTCACACCAGACAACAGCAAGCGTTTGTTCTAGACAAAACAGACAGAAGGAGTAACCAGTAGTAATCGCAGCTAAGGTTATACTCCAAGATACAGACAAGAGGGGAACGCTTGCTAATCGGTTGCCTCACACCAGACAACAGCAAGCGTTCCTTCCAGACAAAACAGACAGAAGGAGTAACCAGTAGTAACCGCAGCTAAGGTTATACTCCAAGATACAGACAAGTGGGGAACGCTTGCTAATCGGTTGCCTCACACCAGACAACAGCAAGCGTTCCTTCCAGACAAAACAGACAGAAGGAGTAACCAGTAGTAACCGCAGCTAAGGTTATACTCCAAGATACAGACAAGAGGGGAACGCTTGCTAATCGGTTGCCTCACACCAGACAACAGCAAGCGTTTGTTCTAGACAAAACAGACAGAAGGAGTAACCAGTAGTAACCGCAGCTAAGGTTATACTCCAAGATACAGACAAGAGGGGAACGCTTGCTAATCGGTTGCCTCACACCAGACAACAGCAAGCGTTTGTTCTAGACAAGACAGACTGAAGGAGTAACCAGTAGAAACCGCAGCTAAGGTTATACTCCAAGATTCAGACAAGGGAGATCCACCACCTCTAACGCTAGGGCGAATGCGATCTAGGAACAGGACAGAACGATTCACTGTCAGCCACCGCTGGCGACAGTACAATCACACGGACAAGACAAGATAAAATAGGCAGTACAAATATACACAAACCTGACTGCACTAATAGGAGTGCAAGGAGCACTCCCCAAGAATAAACTACACTAGAATATAGACAATACAATCCAAACAGGCTGAGGCTCAAGGTGAGTCTATCAAACATAACTTATGACGAGCAAGGAACTCTGGGAGGAAGTGGCATATATACTGAAAACCTTCCAAGGAAGCAGACAAGCAACTTGCATGACAAGTGGATGCAAATCAGTCCACAGCAGCAAGCTGACAAAAAAGGCCTCTTTTCCCTGGACTGCATTATGCAACCTGCATATAAAACCAACCGAATGTCCAGGGAAACACGGCCAGCAAAGCTGATTCTAACACAAAGGCTCTAAAATGACAATGAACAAATAATGTCTAAGTAGCTGTGTAAACATTTTCCTACTTTTCATGTTAAATATCAGAGGCAAAAGCTGTAATTCATTGTGTGTAGATGTGAGCTGCATTGGGATGATTCATTTTCAAACGTGTGTGCCTGTGCTTCTGTTGTATTACAGAGCAATGTTGTCACTTAAAGTGAAATGAGCACCTGTAATGACAATCTTTTAAACTAAACCTCATAATAGTATGTTGTTTGGGGGAGCAGAGTTGGGGTAATCAGTATTACTTACCTATAAGGGGAGGGGCTGCTCCTGTGGCCTCTCATTGGTATCTGGTGGTCCCTTTCTTTTCCACGGTGGTGGAAGGTGGTTTCCAAGGCAAGATGGTGACACCATACCAATAAGAGACCTCAGGAGAAGCCCACCATAGGTAAGTAATGCCACTCCCCCCAAACCAGACCTCCCCAAAGGCTAATGCTGCTCACCCTAACAAGGCCATGCACTGATGAGGACAAACCAGTGTGAAACACTCTGTATGCATGTTGGATTATTGTGGATCTGTATATATAACAAGCTGGCACATCATTGCATTCCAGCGGATCTGGAGGTGTGGCTAGCTTACAGGGGCATCAAAGGGATGATTTGCATATTCAGCAGTGATGCATTGTGGGGGACATCTCGGAGCTCACTCCAACCTGAATAATCACAAATTCCTTCTGTATTAAGAAAGCAACCTTTTGTTCTTCCTAACATTTTAGTAAGAGGGCTTTTTGGTCCTTTGTAGCCCCTTACACACTCCTGGTACTTCTGGTTCACCATGAGCTTGCTGGGTACTCTGTAAATATGATATAACCTAGCTAAATGTAGGTTTTCCATCTTAAAATTACTTTGTGCGCGATCAGCATAGAACTTTGCACACGCAAACTATTGCACGCTCGCAATGCAATGCACCATTGCTGATTTCAGTACTAAACTCTATCGACTTAACATGTAAAGCGCCGCAGTTGTCACATGAAAAATATGCTTATCGCATGAAGCACAACGTTGTACATACGATAAAAATTATCACGCGAGCGCTAAATATTTCACGCGCAACATGCGCACACAATGGTTTGCGAGTGCATTTGTGCACAAAAAAAGCTTTAACACATGATAACTGTGTTATCACGCTTTAGTGAATTGTAATCAGGAGCATAGCTAAAAGGGAGCAAGCCCTGGGATCGCAGGGCGGCCCAAATGTGTGGGAGGGGCCCAACTACTAACCTGCCCTTCCTCCAATACAGGAGACCATCCATCAGATCATGTGTTTTGTGGCTACGCTGGTTAGGGGTGTGACGATCACGATGGCCACACTTGTCTTATGGCCCTTGTGAGTTGGCCTCCAGCATTTTCAGAAGTCAAAAAGCCATTCTTATTAAATAAAACCTGATCTGACTTTAACCACTTCAGCCTTCAGTCGTTTTCACTTTATGCATCCGAGCATTGTTCACCTCCCATTCATTAGCCTATAACTTTATCACTACTTATCACAATGAACTGATCTATATCTTGTTTTTTCCACCACCAATTAGGCTTTCTTTGGGTGGTACATTTTGCTAAGAGCCACTTTACCGTAAATGCATTTTAACAGGAAGAATAAGAAAAAAACTGAAAAAATTCATTATTTCTTAGTTTTCAGCCATTATAGTTTTAAAATAATACATGCCTCCATAATTAAAACTCATGTATTGTATTTGCCCATATGTCCCAGTTATTACACCATTAAAATTATGTCCCTATCACAATGTATGCTGACAATATTTTATTTGGAAATAAAGGTGCATTTTTTTGCGTTTTGCATCTATTACTATTTACAAGTTTAAAATAATTTTTTTTTAGAAATATTTCATCTTTACATTGCTATTTAAAAAGTTTGGACCCTTAGGTAAATTTTTACATGTTTTTTTTTTATTTACATGTTTTTTTTTTTTTTTTATATTAAACATTTTATTTGGGTATTTTGGGAGGGTGGGATGTAAGCCATAGTTTTATAATGTAAATGTGTCTTGAGTTTTATTTTTTTCACTTGTAGTTGTAGTTTTACTTTTTGCCCACAAGATGGCGGCCATGAGCTTGTTTACATGACGTCACTCTAAGCGTAACATATGCTTAGAGCGATGTATGGGGGACGTTACAGCCAGAAAAAGCACAGGTTCCGAGAGAAGCTGTCGCTTTTTCAGTGGGGGAGAGGAATCAGTGATCGGGCACCATAGCCCGATTCACTGATTGCCTGGCTAACGAACCGTGGGAGCGCACGGACGTGCACATGGCCTCCTGGGCGTAGCTACTACGTCCAGGAGGCCAAAGTAGTTAAAAAAAGGAGGTCACTTACCTTGGGCTTCTGCCAGCCCCCGGCACCTGCCCTGTGCCCACGCTGTCCTGGAATGATCCTTCGGTCCCCCACCGCGGCTACCTTTCATTATCATCAACTTGCAAATCGATGGCCACTGTGCCTGCGTGGCCCTGGTCACGTGCATCCTCGTTTGCTTTCCTGTTGCCAGGAGCGGCGAGGTGCAGTACGAGGTTTTCTCCTACTGCGTCCGCTCAGGACGCTCTCGGCAAAGGGAGCGTGAACGAGGATGCGCGTGGGCGGGGCCGCAGAGGCAATTGACTTGCAAGTCGGCGATAACAAAACTTTGCGGCAAGGGACCAGAGGATTGTTCCCTGACGGGTACGGGTATAGGGGGCTGGCAGAAACCCCAGGTAAGTAAACCTCTTTTTTCTTTAAAGTCAGTTCAGGTTTCCTTTAATATTTCAAAGCATATTATAAGCAAGTGAAAAATTGCTTAAAGTGAAACTAAACTGCTCTAAAAGTTTATCCAAAGCATGATAACCTTTATGGACAAAAAATTACTTTGTTACAATTTATAGAAATCCTGAAAAAAACCTTTAAATTTAAGTTTAGTCTTAATATTAAAAACAGTCAGGTTTTTCATCATGAATACATTAACCTAAATGGAAAAAAATAACTGGAGAGTTAAAAAAAAACGACATGACTGCTGTCATATTTTAATTGCAATTCTCCTTCCTGACCATACTGCAGTTCCTACAGAAACACAGAGACCGTCAAGGAGTAAAAACAACCCTACCCATATTTTTCTCTACAGATTTTCATCAATTAAATCAAGGTTATCCCTGTACTCCAGAGATGCGGCAAGTTTTAATGAAACCACAAGAACAGCCGGCAGTTCCCGGCACTTCCCAGCAAACTCTCCGATGAGGCATTTTGTGAAGCTATGGCTCAGCTAATCAGAACACTCCCCAGTTGCTTAAATAATGTCTAGTAATTTCGCTCTTGTATTCCCAGCGTAGGCAATGTCACATTGCAGCTTTTGGCCTTTACTTAATTGCATGGCAGTTATGTAGCTTACAACAAAGGTTCCGAGTCTATGAGGACCACTAATGGTCCTGGATTTAGGGATCATTCCAGGGTGCGCAAAGAAGAATATCTGTAAATCCTGAACTGTTACTGGCCTTTGAAGGCAGGTTAAAGAGACCAGCGGTATAAATGTGTATATAATATAAAGGGTAAGGATGGATTAAAGAGGCACTATGGCAAAAAATTGTAAAATGTAAAATATGTGCAAACATAGACAAATAAGTACGTTTTTTTCCAGAGGAAAATGGGCCATACATTACTTTTCTCCTATGTTGCTGTCACTTACAGTAGGTAGTAGAAATCTGACAGAAGTGACAGGTTTTGGACTAGTCCATCTCTTCATAGGGGATTCTCAGCAAGGGTTTTATTTTTTATAAAGATATTCCCTAAAAAGTATTTAAAAAATGATGCTGGCCAGCTTCTACTGCTCGCTACACAGTTTGTTTGTTTTTGGCAGTTGGACCGAGCAACTGCCATTCACTTAGTGCTTTTGAAAATAAATAAATCCCTGATAATCCCCCCATGAAGAGATGGACTAGTCCAAAACCTGTCACTTCTGTCAGATTTCTACTGCCTCCTGTAAGTGACAGCGACATAGGAGAAAAGTAATTTATGGCTCATTTTACTCTGGAAAAAACGTACTTCTTATTTGTATATGTTTGCACATATTTTAAATTTTACAATTTTTCGCCATAGTGCCCCTTTAAAGAGATACTTAACTGAATGTAGCTAAATGATTACAATAGCTCATATTTTACAATATTCATTTATAAATTATTTAGTCAGTGTTTGTCCATTGTAAAATCTTTCCTCAGCCTGATTTATTTGTTCAATTTATCATATCTGGCAACATCTTTACTGCTGGCAGGTGCATCACTACGGAATGTTTGCAGACGCAAGCAGAAAGACCGCTCTCACCTACCTCACATTATAATGGTGCCTGGCCATTCCTGCACAAGGCAGCCAGCAACATGGAGTATATACAACAGTATGCAGCACATCGTATGAAAGTATACAATCCAGTGTGCTCTGGGGCAGGAGGCTGAATAACTAAGTAGCCTAAGCTAAACATCACTGGGAGGGTGGAGTTCCATACAAATATATAGCAATATAGAGATATAGGAATTGTTTCTGATGGTGAAACCAGAATAAGTAACATAAAAGTAGGTATTCTGAATAATGTATTACATTCTACTACTGTATCTGTTGTTATGCTGCCTCTGTATAAGTGGCAATCATTTTATCTGATTGCCCATTTATAAATATGGCGAGTGACGATCATAACATGCTAATTATGATTTCCCCAAATTTCACGTAATTTTCGTAATTACTGTTTTGATCATAATGGAAAAATCATAATCACATAATATTACACAACATTTTGCATAATTACGACCACACACAAGATTTTCATAATTACGATCATTTTAGTAAATTTATATTGTTTTTATAAACATTTTGATAACTCTGAGTATTTTTTTTGACAAATGTTCGTGTAAAGCACAATATGTTGTGTTACCCATACAATAGAATACAAAATTACGGCACAAAATTATAAATTATAAATGTTCTCATAATTATGAATTACAACGACCTGCGGATCTTCAAAAACATGTCATAATGTTTTCGAATCAATACTTTAATTAAATGAAATGTAAATAAAAATGCTGAACCAGAGTTTCCATCTATACATATGCAAGCTGCTATTTCTTACTCTTTGATGATGATGACATTTACATCTGTTATTATCTCTTATCTATAAATCATAAACACATCATGTAATGTTGTTATAAAATAAGCAACTGATGGAAGCTCCTGCTATTGCTATACAGCCAGTTCATGTGGCAAGTCTGGGATTGTAAAGAGGATCAGCCACACTATACTAGGAAAACAAAAACACATATATGAATAGATAAATATTCTTTTCCCCACAGACTGAGGCTAAATCCCTGATGACATTTCTTCCCTCAGTTCTCCTCCAATGTGCTGAGTGGCTGCATTCTAAACACATGTAAGCACAAGCATCAGATTTCAGCCAAGCCTGTCACACTGCAGTGTGCTCAGCCCAATCAGAGAGGAGCAGGAAGGTGGGCGTGGAGATGACAAGCTTCCCTCTCTCTCTGTCTTTGGCATTGGTGAGATAATAGAGCCTGGGTAACTGAGATAAGATAATTACAGCAGAGACATTCCTGAATATATATTAGAGAGCTTGCACTGCAGGGTGAGATTTCTGGGAGCATTACAAACACATTGCAGTATTTAAATGGAATTTAATTTTGTGGCTGGCAATCCCACTTTAAAGGAAACCTATGGTGAAAATAAACTGTTGAGATAAACTATTTTATCTATCCTCCAGAGGCTTCCCATGTCACCCCCACTGTCTCCCCACCTCACCATTCCAGCATTGGGACCCTCAAAGTTCACATCCACACTCCTGTACATGAACAAGCATGTGTGCACTATGCAAGTGCAAGATGGCCGCACCTGCACAGCAGCATAGAGCCACCACTCGGGCTCAATGGTGAAACTCAAGCCTGTTTTATACTCTGCTACTGCTCAGGCTCCATCCATCTGGGCCTGCACAGTGTGGCCGAATTCCATCGACAAGCCCTCATCAATGGGCTTTGACGGGTCCCAGGGCTGAAACGGCAAGGGGAGAGGAAAAGGGAAGTCTCTGGTTGCTTCGGCAACTTCCCCCTACTTAGGTAAGTAAGTACCCACTTTTTATACTACAAATACACTTTAAAATCTCCAGCTACTTGATAAAAAAAAATGTCAGCTGTTGTGAGATAAAATCAAAAAAGAATCAAAGAGGTAAGTTCTCCCAGAATAGATTCTCAGCAGAATTAGTTGCTATTGTTCACTACCAATCAAAAAGTGATAAAAAGGCATATAATGTATCAATAAAAAATACGATGAAACAGTAAATATTTTGCCAGTAAAATGTATATATAAAAAAAGGAAAACTATGCATTGGGTGCAAAGTCTCTCAGACACTGGCAGTAATGCAGAAAGACGCTTCAGTCATCATGATCAGGCTTTTATCCTAACTCTCTTATATTGCTTAAGTAATCTTCCCCTTATGGCCTCCAGGAATTCCCTTGCACCCAGGGAGCCCATGACTCAGTTAGTGCAGACTTGTGATATTAACAGGCAGAACAATATATGGTTTCTCCAGATCCCTTGTAGGATGCTGGCCGTCATTTGCAATTTGTTTCAACACCTCGCAAATCCTCCCACGTTAAGCGCTGTGGAGAGAGCTACATTAAAGTTCAGCGGCAGGAAGGAGGGAACTGAGCCCTCGCTGATCCGAATCTCATCACTCGCCTTCCTAAAGCTCTGCTTCTTTATTTCCCCCCTAAAAGTTTTTGCGAAGAACTCAGATGCATGAATGGGGCATCTAATTAAAATGCTGAAGAACAATCGTTTCTTGGGAAATCATCGAGAAGATGTTATTGTGAATGTAGAAAAATGAAAAAAAAAAAAAAAACACTGCAGAAGTCATTAATGACTTATTAAAATTTTACATCGACATAAAACTGCTTATTTATTCATAAATATATTTTGTTGCATTCTAAAAGCAGGAGATTGACTCAGCCGTTAAGTGTTTCCATCTGAGACCATTACTGTGCCAAAACAAAAGCTGATGGAAAAATGGTATTTAGGTGATTGAATACACTCTTCAAGTGAAAAAAATATATAAATAACAAAGTTGACAACAGACAGCATTGTCAGATAAAGTATCGGACTGCTGCTGCTATGAATGTCACATGATCACCCGAGCAGGAAGAGGAAAAGAGAGAGGAGGGTGGAGCCTTTACCACTGAGACTGTTAACTACCTAATGACCGCATCACGCCAATGGGAGTGACCGCGGCAGCAGCCCCAGGTCCGCCTAATGCCAATTGGCATCAAGTCCTGGGGCCAGCTACTGCAGGAGATCGCGCGCAGGCTGCGCGCGCATCTCCTGCTTGAGAGTGGGAGCTCCGCCCCGCCTTCAGTCTCCGAGCGGCAATCACCGTCTATTTACATAGTACAGCACTGCAATCTACTGAAGACAACCGTGTGACACGGCTAGCCCCCTGGGACATTAAAGAGTGATCGGCTGTCATAGGCTGAAGCGTCAGGATTGGCTGGCTGGAGGCTTGGGGGGAGGGAGGGGTTTGCAAAACAAAAAAATCAATAAATAGTAAAAAGAAATAATATAAAAAAAGAAACAAATATTTATTACAAAAAAACAACAACAAAAAAAACACTAGGGGGGGGGGGGGGATGATCAAACCCCAACAACAGAGAGCTCTGTTGGTGGGGAGAAAAGGGAGGGGGGGATCACTTGTGTGCTGTGTTGTGCGGCCCTGCAGCGAGCCCTTAAAGCTGCAGTGGCCAATTACACTGAATATGGACTGGTCTTTAGAGAGGTCTAACACTGTGGTCCTCAAGTGGTTAAGCTGATAAACTGATGGATGAAGGAAGTTAATAAAGGGCTCCTGTTTGGAGCACTGACGCTCAGTAGTATGGGGGAGGTGTGTGTGTGTGTGTGTGTGGGGGGGGGATTGGTAATCACCAGTATTCAGTGATTGGATCAATCACCAGAGATGAGGAAGGATGATAAGAGGATATCAGGCAAGGTTATCATTTAACCATAAATTGGAAGGTTAGGGTTGGGGGAGTGGTACAGGGAGGTGAGGTGTAGATGTCAGTGAGCATCAGGAATGGATTATACTAAGAGGAGAAGATAAGGGTTAGGCATCAGGCAAGAGATAATGCTAGGTACAGTAAAGGGCAGGGCCGGATTAACCGTAAGGCACTGTAGGCACCTGATGATGGAAAGGCGGCCCACTATCCTCCCCAAGTCCCTCCCTCCTTCCCTATGCAGAGTCCTGAGTGGAGTGTAAATGAGGAATTACTCAGCCTGCTCTCGGCATTCCACTGACCAGATCTCCCTTCAGTCAGGGGGCACCACTAGCTACTTAATATTGATACCTAATACTAAGGGGCACCTGTAGCTACAAGGATGGTCAAGGAAAGTAAAGGAGAAGTGACAGCTGGGACAGGCAGCACACTTGCGGTGTCCTAGAGGGAAAAGTCTAAGGTGCCAGGACATCTGTGCCTATAGGCTCCTCTGGCCTGGTAAAGGGTTTTTGTTGGGGGTAGGAATTTAGAATTAGGCATAAGGATGGGGTAAACACTGAGTGATTGGAAGTTCAGGTAAGCATCAGGTATGAGTAACCAGTGGTGCTCAGCAGGATTTCGGATATCCGAACTACCCAGATAATCCGAACTTTTTCCACTCTCCGAACTTTGAATAGCAATTTGGATAATTTTTTAAATCCGAATAGACTATCTGAGCAAACGCGGATTTCCCATCTGAAATCCGAAATCTGGGCGGATAGTTAGTTCAGATATCCGAGCAGAAGCCAAAATCACCTTCAATGGCAAAAATCCCTTTCGAAGGCATCCAGGCCTAGAGAGGGAGAGAGAGAGAGAGAGAGAGAGAGAGAGAGAGAGAGAGAGAGAGAGAGAGAGAGAGAGAGAGAGAGAGAGAGAGAGAGAGAGAGAGAGAGAGAGAGAGAGAGAGAGAGAGAGAGAGAGAGAGAGAGAGAGAGAGAGAGAGAGAGAGGTAGAGAGAGAGAGAGAGAGACTTTTGGAAGCATTTTAAGCCATTTTCAGGTCACTCCCAGTTTTAAATCTAGATATGCGAATAAGGCCGGATATTGGGTTCAGATATCCGAGTTTACTCGGATACCAAAAAGTTTGGATTCGGATATCCAATTCGGATATCTGGGTATCCGGATCCGAATCAATTCGGATTTTAAAAAGGGTTATCCAAGCATCCCTGTGAGTAACTGCTAATAGAAGAGATCAGGGTTAGGCTTCAGGGAGGGGTTTACAAAAGGGGAATAACATAAGGGATTAACATAAGGCGGAGGTTAGAGTTTGGGAGGGATTTTCACTTGGGAGAAAAGTAACTCTAGTGACTCTTTCAGTATAATCATCATGTTGTTCATGGGGAGAGGACAGGACATGGAACGAGCACTTGAGAAGATTTCAGCCTGAAGCTCTTATATTTAGTCCTGCTGGAAGCAGCTGGTTAGCAGGTCCTGACCAGGTACTTCAGAAATGATTTCACTGACACCAAGTATTGAGCGAGACTATACACAGATAACATATACTCTGGCTCTGATAGCCTGCATGGGGCTAGGGATATGTGTGCACCAGGAGATGTGTTCTAAGTTATCTTCTAACAGTCCTTTGCCTTCCGCTATGTTGGCTAATGATCAGGTAACGAGGTGCATCCCAGTGGGGAGCCTACATTATCCTCCAGGCCTTTCCTCCCGTGACATTGCATGGACTGCATGTAAAGCCTAGAGATGGTGCTATAACATGACTTAATCAATAGTGATTCCCATTATGAGACAACGGTAGTTTAACACTTGTGGGGAAGACTTTTGTGCCCCACCCCCAACCCCCAGAAGCCCTCTACGAGCTTTTCATCTCTGTTTTTTATAAGCATGGTGATTAAATCACATAAATAATATATTTCGGCTACACATCAATATCCATGAAGCTATACATATTTCATGTACGAAGATAAGAACCCTTTCAAAGAGCACCCGTAATCTAAATATAACAGCATAGGCCTATTACCATACAGTCTGATTACACTCTACGTATGCATTATGTATACATATTAATATTTCACATTGTATACGGAGCACAGATTTCATAACAAACCCCCAGGCCAGCCCAAAGAGCCAAACAATATGTGATAACTTTGGTTTCCCTTAAATATGCAAATTCATGTGGCTGAGATGTCTGGAGTTGAAGGAAAGTCAGTTTATTAGGAATTTGCTTCTCCTCTGTGACATACTATTTCTACTTCTCAGCATTTATTACAGGCATATCAGTGCTCCAATTACAGAGGCGCTGGGCTTTTACCTGCATAGGTTTTGCTCTATTTATTGCCTGATGAAGCAGGATTAAACCTGCAAAACGCGTTGCATGGAGGAGTATGTGAAAAAAAATGTGTTGATCATAAATCAATAGAACTTTGTGTCTTCTTGTAGGAGGTAAGTCCACCACTACCTCCACTTTTAACAGTTTTAACATATTGTATCCTACTTTGGCGCCTCTGTTACTAACCTCAGGCTATCGCTCCAATCTGGGCCATTTTCAACCATAGGCAACCTAGCAATTGCCTGAACACCACATACTCAAATTGGGGCCAGCAAAATATGGCAAATACTCAGTTTTGTTTTTAAATGTGTCATTTATACACAGCTGCTTGTTATGTGATGTAAGGAATGATATAACAGAACCGTGCTATGGTGTAAGTATTGGACGGAACAGAGTTAAGATGTGATAAAATAACTTTAGCCCAGTAATGCTTTTAAACAGGCAAAACAAATTATCTTAACCAACTGCTTAGCATTATAATGAGTTGGCACAAGCAAAGCAGACAATTTGGGTGCCAGCCGCTGGTAGGTAGACAAAATGGGCACCACCACTGACACCAAAATAGTGGTGGCAAGTACACACCAGAAAGGAAATGTTGGCGTCCGATAACATTGTTTTTTTGTACAAACATACAATAAAAACATTGGTTTTTCAATATCTGACTCCCTTCATTTTAACTGTACAAACTTACTGTATATTAACTGTGTATTTTGGAATATACAACAATTTCATTCATGGATTTAGCCGTATCGTAAAATTTAGAAAGCTACCTAAATCCCACAAACAGGAAATGGGGAAAAAAAAAACTCCAATGGTGGCAAAGACAGTAACCCCGAGACCGTGCTCCTACACCAATGTTACCAACTGATTACACATATACACCTATTTGCATCCCCGTTGCTACACATGACAAAACAGGGATAACACCTAATACATACATAACAGATGTAAACAGCAAAACATTCAAGAAGCAGATCTTTGACAGTCACTGGAAGGTTTGTCTTCTGGTGCAGATTTTTGGCTTAATTGAGGGACATGATTATAAAGATCACAATTAGATCATATTAAGTCTACTTAAAGTGGACCTGAACTCTTACACAAGACAGAAGGGAAACATAGAGAAATACACCCTGTGTGCATTTAGAGAGTTTACCTGTTTAATTCCCCCTCATTTGTGTCTAATCACAAGTTGATTGTGATTGTAATTTGATCTCTCCCCTGTGTCACATGCAGGCATGGGCTTCCGAATTCCGCGGAAGCTAAAATTCCGAAATTCCGCCGGAATTGGGGTTTCCGCATGGTTCCGCGGAATTCGGAATTTGCAATCCGGAATTCGGAATTTGCAATCCGGAATTCGGAATTCCGGCAAAATCGGAATCGGAATGAATTGACCAATCAGGAGATGCGGAATGAGTTGACCAATCATAATCAGCGGAGAGTTACTGCGCTAAAATAACGGTTTCAACATTTTTTTTATCCAAATTTACAAAATACAAATCAACTTTATTAACAATAGATATTTCAAATGAGCGATTGAGTGTTTCCTCCTAAATTTACGGAAATCCGTTTAAAAATACGGAAAGTGCACGTGGCGGAATACCGCGGAATTCCGCGGAATGTAGCGGTATTCCACCGGAATGTAGCGGAAGCGGAATTTCGGTAGTGGCGGTATGCGGAATTACCGCGGAATCGGAAATTGGCTCTTCCGACCATGCCTCACATGACTGCCATGGCACATAAGGCAGATAAGCTCATTTGAAAGCACAGGATGTTAACAATATGTCTGCTTCCATGAAAGCAGGAAGTAGAAAGAGTGCAGATATATTTTAGCACTTGTTTCAGCTGTAACAAAAAAATGTTTTTTGTTTAACAGTTATTATGCTGTTGCGTATCTTTTAGAGCAGGGAGGACACTCTGATTTCAGGTCCACTTTAACATAATGAGTACAATTATTTCCTACTTACCAAAGTACATAATCTTGTGGAATTTACTCTTTTGGAATAATTTTGAATAAATTTCAATGTAAAATATCTGTCTGTTTAAGTCACTGGAGGGTAGTTATGTCGCTATTTATAAAAGTATAATTAGTGTTCGTTCTCCACCTAGAATCTTCTCTATCTGGTGAACAACATGCATTGAACAGCAATGCCGCTGTGCGCATGGCCAATTGTACAAAACAAATATACACATTGAAACTTTTTCTTTCCAGTTAAATAGAGTCTGCAGAAATCCTAATAGGTACTTAACTTAAATGTCTGCACATGTATTTCTCCGAAACCTGTAAGTTACAGAATGTATACGTGTGACAAAACAACATCAGACTATGTATGAATATATAAGTAACACCGAGAGCCCAATATAGTGTAGTATGTATTGGAAACCGTGGATAAATGTAAGTGTGAGATGAATATACTAAACATAGGTTACCTCTTAGGCAACCACTGTATAGGCAGGTGAGGAGATTAGACCTGTCCTCACTCAGGATTAAGATGTCGCTCTCTGTAGATCAGGAAAGTAGGGGTAGGTCACCCCTCCACCAGGGGTGGACACAGTATTATCGTAAGAGAACAGAGGCGCCAGCAGGATAAAAGGTAATACAAATTTTAAAATGTGCTGGGAGGCAGTGGTGGACTTACCTCCGGAAAGCAGACTCAAAATACTGTCTGAATTAAACAAATAAATTTATTATTGGTACCCCAAAAGATGCAACGCGTTTCGCAGGCACAGCCCGCTTCATCAGGCAATACGATAGGGGACAAACAGTAGCTCGTCAGTAGCACGAATAGCGCCTCTGTTCTCTTACGATATGTATGAATATAGATTATTTTTTTATGCAGTTTTATAATATAACTTAAAAGGTCCCTTAAGGTGGCCATACACTTATAGATTTGCAGCAGATTTGACCATCAGATAGATTTCTGTCAGATGCCTGTCAAGTCAGAATCTGACAGGAATCTATCTGATGTGTTCCACACACTAGGAACAGATTTCCAATAGATTTCAGAATGAAATTTATTGGAAATCGATCTAAATGCATTATTGGACCATTAGATACAATGCAACTTTATGGGTCGATATGACAGGATGGAAAATCTAGGTCGATCTGCTGCTGCCAACAGATCGACCTAGATTTTCCATCCTGTCAGATCGATCAAATCGATTGAAATTGATTGAAATTGACCGCAAATCGATCGATCGGCCAATCGATCAGCAATTGATTTCCAATCGATCAATTTGACCAGCACACATCCACACCACCGTGATGAGTGCTCAACTCTGTGCACCCTCCACCGTCTCTGTGAATAGTACTGCTATACGCTCACCGGACAGCCAGGCTGATCCCTGCACACGACCAACAAAATGCGCTTGTTGTATTAAACTCCCCCTATCCAAATGGCTTGTGTGTACCTTTAAAACTGAGACAGATGCTCCATAGCATAATACTGTATTTATTCACAAAGTTAAAAACATGCTATTCCACTCACAAACATTGATGAATCATTCGCATGTATAAAAGGAGTTCCTCAGCAGTCCCGGAGAGTGTCTCCATAATCCTTCGTGTCTCCCAGTGCGACTTCCGCCAGAGGCCACGCCTTACTAGTTTCGTCACTTAGTGACTCTAGTAAGGCGTGGCCTCTGGCGGAAGTCGCCAGAGTGGAAGTAGTGTGGATGTGTGCTGTTTTACCTGGTGAATTGGATGACATCTGTTAAATTAGGATTACGCTATGTTTTGCTATCTTTGCTTGAGTTCCAGATACAATTGCCCGCCGATGATATGCCTGGATTGTGATCGTGTATGCTGATTATGCTGATTTGTTATACAGTCAGCCACTGCTATCGGTGAGAGTACCTGGGGGAATTATTTTATGAACGTTTACGAACTTGCAGCGCTGTTTGATATAATTCAAGAGACTATAAGACTATATTGAACTATCCATCACATATACTTCATGTTTCAATAGAATATAGGTGTAGAGGTCATATGTTGAGCGCCTGCTCACATACATATTCACTTGTTTTGGTAAGGGGGACCCTCCCCAGTGTGTGATGACCCATATAGACTCATCTCTGGGTGTTAATTTTATGTACAGCTTTTAGGTTATTCATTTTTGGTTTGAAGAGCGCCCATAGTCACATTCGGTACTTCATCAGTAATGTTATATTACCAATATTTTAACTATCGACATCACTTGGCGTCCAACTGAACAAGCGATGATAGAATATGTACTGGCACCACCCACATGTTCAGAAAGGAATTGGATGGGTACTTAACTAAATACTGACCTTCTAGAGCTAAAAAATAAAGATAGTAAAATGTACTGTATTATATATGATTATCCATACAAGACACCTTAGAAACAAGTGTTTTTTCTCCTAGCTGGGTCTAGTGAATCCAGCTATGTAGATGACAGAGATAAAACACTTCTTCCCCGCTGAATTCACACAATGCCATGAATGCTATTAATAAATGCTGCAAAATTTCTGAGGATCTTACAATAATATGGAATATTTAATTACAGAAAAGTCTAATTAACAAGCAAGACAGTGTTTAAAATCTAACTTCAGGCATAATTCTAAATATACCATCTGACTGAGAGGCTAGTGAGCACAGTGTCAAAATGTTCCCTATAATGGGCATGTTCATTATTCTGTAAATATTTAGCTTTCTTAGCTGCAGGGCTGGGCCAAGGCAGAGGCAAGAGAGGCTCCAGTCTCAGGGCGCAGTGTAGGAGAGGTGGCACAGGGTGGAGCCGAGGCAAAGAGGCTCCAGCCTCAGGGCGCAGAGTAGGTGGGGAGGGGCGCAAACCAAGAAATAAGAAAAGGGGATACATGGCAGTGACTGCAAGCCAGATAACTAGAGATGAAGGTGTTGGTGACCCTGGGGCCCCTCTTAGTCTAATAGCAATCAGTGTGTGATGGCTGGGGTGGGAGGAATAGAGGAGGCGCACTTTGGTGTCTCAGCCTTGGGTGCTGGAGGACCTTGTCCCGGCTCTGCTTAGCTGCCATTTCCAGCTACGATTGTGGCAATTGCCAGTTGGGGCAATCATGTAATGTAGAGAATTCCAAGCAAGTCTCAGGGTGATGAGAGTGACTGTGATCAGAATTTGCCATCATACTTCCTGTGGTAAGTATGTGGTAAGTGTGGTTAGTGTGATATTTCACATCTTAACAACTCTTAGGTCCCTTTCCCGCTAGCTAACACGCGCATGAACCCGGATTTGTGCATGCGTTACGATGCATGGTGGGAAGTTGGGCTTTGATGCCTATCAGCGGCGCTAGTTTTTACTCACTTAACAGGAAGTAGCTTGTGTCATGTGATTAAATCATGTACCCGGAGGTGCTCTGGACCCTTTCTAAATGGGGTAAAATATCCTTTATTGTATACACAGACAGTTCAATCCTCCTTTTCTTTATACACACCTAGGGTTTCAGAATGTTTTAGAACTTTTATATTGGAGTTGCTCATACAGGTCATTGCTACCTCTCAATGCTCCTTTTATGGCACAGGCCAGTGAAACGCATGGCAATTTTGGAGCCATGAATTAAATAGATTTTTGCTGATACAACTGATTGTTTAGTCTTCTGCGGAGGTAAGTCCACCACTACCTCCCATTTTAAATTGCCTTTAACCTCCCCGGCCGTAATCCTGAGCTGAGAGAGGCGCTCAGAGTTGATGATACTGGCAGATGCTGTTTATTCCTATCTGTTATTGCCTGATGAAGCGGGTTTGTACTCCACGAAACACGTTGCACTTTATTTGGAGTATCCAATAAAATTGTTTTGACTGAAAATCCACAGTCGTATGTTCTGCTTGGAGGTGGTAAGTCACCACTACCTCCTCTATTACCAAGATGGGTTTTTAAGTTCTTTTTGTGTTTTTTATCCTGTTGGCACCTCTGTTGTCCTAGTATCTACATCAAGTCCACCCTTGGTGGAGGGTTGTACCCTTCCTTCTTCTACTACAGAGAGCGACTTTTTAATCCTGAGTGGGGTCAGGACAATCTCCCCACCTGCTTTGACAGTGTTTGCCTAATTGGTAACCCTGGTTTATGAGTATTCAATTAATATTATTACTCTTCCAATTATACATTACCAGTACATACTGCACTATATTGGGCTCTTGGTGTTCTCTCTTTTTCTGAGCTGAGTTTGGGTTAACCGCCAGAGGTTTAATGCAAGTCAATGGAGGGCAGCGGGAGTTTTTAACTCTCCTCTCGGGGGGATCCAGAAGTCAGTAGCTATTTTTCTTCCTGTCCCATCAGTGATCTCACCAAAGTGTTACAGCGTCACCTGGAGGACGGAGGTAAAATTGCAGCACTGGAGCCCAGGGAGGTGAGTGTTGGGGCTGCTGCTAGCATTCTGTCTGAATGATTGATTATTTCCTAATTTTAGGGTCTGAAATGTTCTGAACAGTCCCTAAAATCTGGAAATACTCCTATTGCCAGGGAGGTTAATTTAGTTGTATCCTTTACTGGTGTCTCTGCTGAATACGTTTGTATTGCCTGTGATTTATTTATCACACCCTGTCTGGCAATTCCGATTGCCCTGGCATACTCACCCTTTCCACTGATGATCCGAGATCCACCGGACAACCTGTGAAGCTGACACTCCTTCCTACCTTTCGAGATGGTTTCACGGGTCTGGTTTGCAGCCAATTTGTAATGTCTGAGAGCATTAATGGACAACTGAAGTGAGAGATATATGGAGGCTGCCATATTGATTTCCTTTTAAGCAATACCAGTTGACTGTCTGTCCTGCTGATCCTCTGCCTCTAATACATTTAGCCATATCCCCTGAACAAGCATGCAGCAGATCAGGTGCTCTGACTGAAGTGTGACTGGATTAGCTGCATGCATGTTTTAGGTGTGTGATTCAGGCACTACTGCAGCCAAATAGATCAGCAGGGCTGCCAGGCAACCAGTATTGTTTAGAAGGAAATACATATGGTAGCCTTGATATTCTTCTCATTGCAGTTGTCCTTTAAGTCTACCACCATTTACCATGAGAATGTAAGTATTTCTCCACAGTTTATTGCACAATCTCTCGTGAGATTTTGTCCACCATCTATCTGGTCATTTGTGTGGCTCCTCCTAACCACAGTCTGGACTGTGCTCTGCTGTGGATTGCTATTTGCAGTCCCTTAGCCTAATAATCCAGACAGAGTATACTTTTACGTAAGGATGGACACTACAGGTTAACGGTAACATTCACCTTTCTGTTTCTTCTTGCAGTACAGACAGGGCCAGATTTAGGACAAGGCCTCCTAGGTCATGGCCTAGGGCACCACAGGAGGAAGGGCACCAAAGCAGCAGGCTAAACTGATGCAGCATTTGCGAGCTTACAAATGCTGCAATGCAGGGACATCAGGTGAGCACCTGATCGCGGTACTCTGCTGCCAGCTGCCTGTGCAGCAGCCACCTTGCTCTCTGTGCACGTTTGCATTGTGGCCGGAGGCTATGGACTTGGGAAGCATTGGAGACAGAGGGGAAAAGGAAGCTTCTGTACTGGAGATGAGCGGAGAAATGAGTGACACTGATGGCTGCTGCGGTGTGAAGACGAGCTGGCTACCTATACTGAAAGGGGGGGATGGAATAAGGGAGTCATCTGGCTACCTATACTGGAGGGAAAGGGGAAGGAGTCATCTGGCTACGCATACTAGAGGGAAGGAGGAGGAGTCATCTGGCTACCTATACTGGAGGTAAAGGAGGATGAGTCATCTGGCTACCTATACTGTGGGGGTCATCAGGCTACCTATACTAGAGGGAAGGGGGAGGGGTCATCTGGCTACCTATACTGGAGGTAAAGGAGGAGGAGTCATCTGGCTACCTATACTAGAGGGAAGGGGGAGGGGTCATCTTGCTACCTATACTGACGGGGGGCAGCTGGTGACAGTGGCCTAGGGTAGTAAAGAGTAAAAATCCGGCCCTGAGTAGTGAGTACAGGTACTCTTTACCAATCGCTGCAGACCATCCTCAGCAGGTAGATTTCCCACATCTGTTAATTAAACCTTTCTCTCGCATTTCAAATGAGCAGAGCCTGTTTTTACTCTGCTTTTCAAGCAACTTCCATTAACCACAAACTGCAGCAACACTTTAATAATGTAGAGTACACTTGTATCTCTCACATTCTCCGCTTATATGGCAAATTACTTTATGATTGCGTTTTCTCTGTATACTCATAAATATTGATAACATTAACTGAGCCAGAACGCTTCCTGTTGTACAATGACGTTCTTACCACCTATCATGCTTGTCATTTTCATTGTGTTTGATACAAATAAATGTGACAGGTACACATTATCACGCACTCTGACAAGGAGAGAAATAAAAGGGGAACGAACTAAATGGCTCATTTGCTTAATTAAGTTGGCAAGTGTATATTTTTAATAGCATTGTAATGGGATGAGACAATGATATGTATGTTTGCTAAAGATCACTCAAGTATATTCATGAATAGGAGTTGTGAAAATGTATGTCAAGCGTGTTCTATGTGAGAGCTGACATCTGAATGACTTCAGAGGAACTCCGCCAGCTGCTTCACGAAGGTTCAAATGTATCCAACCTTGTTCTACACCACAAAAGCTGCTCTTGCCAAATCCTTCATGCAGGTAAAGCAGCCAGCCAGACATGA
Organism: Hyperolius riggenbachi; assembly: GCF_040937935.1. NCBI lineage: Eukaryota > Metazoa > Chordata > Amphibia > Anura > Hyperoliidae > Hyperolius > Hyperolius riggenbachi. The sequence goes on from NC_090649.1 coordinate 498,463,364, forward strand.
AACACCAGCTACCAACCATGCTAATATAACCACTGATAGAAATTGATTTCAGAATAAATTATACACTCCTCACTAGTGAAATTGCAACATCATGACGAAGTGGATGTAACCATTAGCGATGTTGCGAACATAGAATCATCCCTTCAAAAATGGCGAACATGAACTTCCGCAAATTTTCGTGAACAGGCGAATCTGGCGAACCACCATAGATTTCAATAGGCAGGTGAATTTTAAAACTGATAAAGACTGTTTCTGGCCACAAAATGAAAAAGTTGTTTCCAGGGGTCTTCTAACACCTGGACTGTAGAATGCCGGAGGGGGATACATGCCAAAAGTCCCATCAAAAATGACAGAATTGACGCAAAGTTGGGTTTTAATCCCTAAAGGGCAGAAATCCCATTATGCACAGCTCTGGGTGTCAGTGGGCTGTGGAGTGTCACACACAGAGAAATGCAATAGTACTATCAGAATACAGTGACATAATAATGCACTGGAGTGGTACTGTGCCTGTAACTTAATGAGGCAACAGCAGTAGTGTGCACACAGCTCTGGGTGTCAGTGGGCTGTGGAGGGTCACACACAAAAAAACACAGGAGACCGATGTGCTAGTCTTCAAAAGGGCTGTTTGGGGTGCTTTCACAGCAAGTGAGGAACACGAACACAGGCCTAGCTAATGCTTTCCCTACCTATCTGCAGCAAATCTGACCCTGCTCTCACTAACAGTCAGCAGAGAATAAATATGGACACTGCAACTGCTTTTTGATAGGGGGGTGGGGAGTCCAGGAGGAGGTGCTAGCTGATTGGTTGCCATATATCTGCTGACTGTGAGGTAAGGGGTCAAACTTGAGCTCAATGATGATGTATAGGCGGCGATTTGAACACTCCATATGTTCGCTGTTCGCTGCGAATACGAACAGCCGATGTTCGCAGAATACTGCTCACTGACAAACAGTTCAGGCCATCTCTAGTAGCCATATGCCAATCCCAGTACCAGTAGAAGAGAAAGCTTGCCAAAGAAGGAAGGAAACAGGTGCAGGACAGAGCAGACAGACAGAGCAGACAGACAGAGCAGGAGATTCGTCCCCCTCCCCTATATCACTGTGTTACAGTGCTCCTGCAAGTGGCAACATGGTTTGGGACGGATGGTTTGCTTGCACACAGGGGCAAATGTTGATGGCGGCAGGCTGTTTCAGATGTTACTTGTCATTGCAAATGGGTTTTGGCAAGTCATCTAAAGTATGTGCCAGTCTGTGTTCTCTGTCATGCACCCGTTCAACCCTCGTCCTCTTCAGTGTGTTCTCTGGTGTTCCTGCATCATACCATGTCACACATTACTGGATGGTGCTCACACTGCAGGCATCAGCAAATTCAGATCTCGCAGCTCCAAGTTACAGTCTCATCCGAAACGGGATATCATGTGATGCGATACGTACTAAAACGTAACAATGTCCACATGACCATGTGCATTTCTTCATAGTGCTGCAATTTCATTTGTAAGGACTGGGGTGTAGCAGCAACTGTAGCAGGAAAATGAAAGGAGATGATGAAGGGTTTAGGCCTGTGACATGTTGTGTGTGAGTCCATGCTATCATTTATACTGCATGCCAGTTTTACCAGAGACCTGACTTCTTCATTCTACATGGATGCTTAAAGGAAACCAGAGCTGGTATAAAGCAAATGTTTTATACATACCTGGGGCTTCCTCCACCCCCATACGCACGGATCGCTTCTACGCCACCCTCCTCAGTCTTCTCACAGCTCCGATACCGGGTCCTGTGAATTCAGCCAGTCGGGGCCAGTCTACACATGAGAAGTGCACCCTCTACGTATCTCTCCAGCAGCTGCTGGGGAGATGCACATAGATCGCACTTCTCTTACGTCAGACTGGCTCCGACTGGTGGTAGTGATGGGACCCGGTACCGGAGCTGCGGGAAGACTGAGGACGCCGGTGTGGAAGCAATCCATGCGGATGGGGCTGGAGGAAGCCCCAGGTATGTATAAAGCATTTGCTTTATACCAGCTCTGGTACACATTAACCACTTCGGTACCAGCAGTCTTTGCCCATTTAAGATCCAAAGGTTGCAGGTACAGTAAACCGCTGCTTTCCGACGAATCGACACTAAAATCTGCCACTCCCGCTGGTCACGCCGTTCTGCCACCGTCGCAGGCTGCTCTCTCTGCCGTCTCTATGACGGCAGACCGCTGTGCGCAGGTCAGGAGCCGCTTTCATTGGCTCTTGACCCTGTTAATCAATCTAAGACAATGGGATTGGCTTACAGTGTTTGCAGGGCCAGGAGCCAGTGAAAATAGCTCCTGACCGGCTTTGTAATGCTCTGCTGTCATAGAGACGGCAGGGTAAGCGAATTGCGACGGGGTCAAAGCGGCAAGATTGGCGGTAACGGCGGGGACCCGCGGTTAATAGGACGTTGAACCTACATCCAGTCAGGGCCTCAGCGCCACCTGCTGGACGTAGATTCAACCTATGTCGGTCCGGAAAAAGTGAAGCCAAGTGCAAATTTTGCGGAAAATATTTTTGTTTTGGATACTATTATTATTATGATGATGAAATATTTTAGACCTCCTAACCATCAATCTCAATTTACTTATGATTAGGGACCAGGAGGTTTGAAAGCCGTAAGCTTTTTTATTTTTAAATGAATGTATTCCTTGGTCATCGTATCGTTTTACAGTGGCCAGCGAGTTGCACTAATTTTGTCTTTTGCATTTTGGAAGAACTTCTGTACTGTTTGTGGGTCCATCTCGGCTTTAATATGATCTCTGGGGGCTCCAAGCAAAGGAATAGAGATACAACAATCTTCATAGAGGTTCTAAATGTGGTTCACAAGTGCAGTTTTAAAGCATTTAAAGTCTGGAGTTACCAAGTGTCATTGACTGACCAATACTGATTGCCCACCAACACCAAACTCTATCATTCAAATGAAGGGCATTGTTCATAGAGGGGGGTTTCCACAGGCATATATCAGGTTTTCATCAAATACTATGGAAGATTGTGCTACCCAACCATCATTGCAGGTGGCTTCTGGTAAATGCCACAAAACCTCAATGCAGAATGGTGTACATATGCAGAGTTCCAGCACTTTCCTGCCCTACAGAGAGGTTTTATTTTTTAAACCTGACTCATACGCCAGAATTCTCCTGCTCGACTTCAGCTCGGCGTTTAATAAAATCTGTCCTCGTATCCTCCAGAACAACCTGGAGGCACTTGACGTTCACTCGACCCTATGTCACTGGATCACGGACTTCCTGACCAACAGATCACTGGTTGTCAAGCTGGGCAAGATGTCCTCCCAAGAAAGGTCTACCAACACAGGTGCCCCACAGGGCTGCGTCCTGTCTCCAATCCTGTTTTCCCTCTACACCAACAACTGCAGATCCACAGCAGACTCGGTCAAGGTCGTCAAATTCACTGACGACACCACCATCATCGGCCTTGTGACCAAAAATGATGAGCACGACTATCGTCAGCAGGTCGACAGAATTTGCCGTTGGTGCAAGGAAAACAGGCTGTTCCTCATCCTCAACACAGCCAAAACCGTGGAGATGGTTATTGACTTCAGGAAGCAGGCCCCCACCCCACCCCCAATCTTCATTGATGGCACTGAGGTGGAAAAGGTATCTATTGTCCGCCTCCTTGGTACGCAGATCTCCAGTGACCTGTGCTGGAAGACACACACGAGCACCACACAGAGGAAGGCCCAACAAAGACTCTTCTTCCTTCGCCAACTGAGAAAGTTCGGGATGGCACAAGAGCTTATGTCAAACTTCTACTCCGCCACTATAGAATCCATCATCTGCACCTCTATCCTGGTGTGGTATGCTGGATCCTCAAACAGGGACAAATACAAGCTTCAGAGGGTCATCAGGTCGGCGGAGAGAATCATTGGGAAACCACTCCCTTCACTTGACCTTCTCTACAACTCCAGACTGCGCTCCAGAGCACAAAGGATCGCGAACGACCGCTCACACCCAGGCCACCGTTACTTTAACGTGCTCCCTTCCGGAAGAAGGCTACAGACCATTTCCACCAAGACAGCTAGGCATATGAATTCCTTCTTCCCTGCTGCCGTTAAACTCTTGAATTCCATTCACTGGCTCCCCCCCTCAGGCCAGTAGGCTGATCATATGGTTCCAACGATATGAGTGATAGGTCATCCACTGGCTGCGTTTTGGTTTT